>NC_091980.1:50629312-50659992 GCF_044704955.1 Pristiophorus japonicus | reverse complement strand
GGAGGGGGAGGGGGAGGGAGGGGAGAAGGGAGGGAGAGGGAGAAGGGAGGGAGGAGGGGAGGGGGAGAAGGGAGGGAGGGGGAGGGGGAGAAGGGAGGGAGGGGGAGGGGGGAGGGAGGGCGGAGGGGGAGAAGGGAGGGAGGGGGAGGGGGAGAAGGGAGGGAGGGGGAGGGGGGAAGGAGGGAGGAGGAGGGGGAGAAGGGAGGGAGGGGAGAAGGGAGGGAGGGGGAGAAGGGGAGGAGGGGGAGAAGGGAGGGAGGGGGAGGGGAGGAGAAGGGAGGGAGGAGGGAGGGGGAGAAGGGAGGGAGGGGAGGGGGAGAAGGGAGGGAGGGGAGGGGGAGAAGGGAGGGAGGGGGAGAAGGGAGGGAGGGGGAGGGGGAGGGGGAGAAGGGAGGGAGGGGAGGGGGAGAAGGGAGGGAGGGGAGGGGGAGGGAGGAGGGAGGGGGAGGGGGAGGGGAGGGGAGGGGGAGAAGGGGGGAGGGGGAGAAGGGAGGGAGGGGGAGAAGGGAGGGAGGGGGAGGGGAGAGGGGGAGGGGGGAAGGGAGGGAGGGGGAGAAGGGAGGGAGGGGGAGGGGAGGAGGGAGGGAGGGGGAGGGGGAGAAGGGAGGGAGGGGGAGGGGGAGAAGGAGGGAGGGGGAGGGGGAGGAGGGAGGGAGGAGGAGGGGGAGAAGGGAGGGAGGGGGAGGGGGAGAAGGGAGGGAGGGGGGAGGGGGAGAAGGGAGGGAGGGGGGGGAGAAGGGAGGGAGAGAAGGGAGGGAGAGAAGGGAGGGAGAGAAGGGAGGGAGAGAAGGGAGGGAGAGAAGGGAGGGAGAGAAGGGAGGGAGAGAAGGGAGGGAGAGAAGGGAGGGAGAGAAGGGAGGGAGAGAAGGGAGGGAGAGAAGGGAGGAGAGAAGGGAGGGAGGGGGAGAAAGGGAGGGAGGGGGAGGGGGAGAAGGGAGGGAGGGGAGGGGGAGAAGGGAGGGAGGGGGAGGGGGAGAAGGGAGGGAGGGGGAGGGGGAGAAGGGAGGGAGGGGGAGGGGGAGAAGGGAGGGAGGGGGAGGGGGAGAAGGAGGGAGGGGGAGAAGGGAGGGAGGGGGAGGGGGAGAAGGGAGGGAGGGGGAGGGGGAGAAGGGAGGGAGAGGGGAAGAGAGGGGAGTCGAGTCGGGTCCGGTGGGAGCGGGAGTCGAGTCGGGTCCGGTCCGGGGGTGGGGTGTGTTTGAGAGAGCCAGCTGAAGGGAGGAAGCAGGAGCTGGGCGTGAGAGGTGCAGCCTGATCCACGCAGCCTCAGTGAGCCCATTCGGCCAGGGCTAGGGGTTGCGTGCTTCGGGCCCCTCCCACACAGTTTTGGGCGCCTGGAGCTACTGCACATGCGAGCCCACTGTAGCGCACCTGTGCAGAGGTCCCGGCACTGTTTTCAGCGCAGGGACCTGGCTCTGCCCCCTACAGCTCGTGCTGCGCCGCACCCAGCTCCAGAGGACCTGCAGGGAGCCGGAGAATCTGTAAATATTTTTTAGGTGCACTTTCTGGTGCGAAAAACGGGCGTCCAGGTCGGGGCTGCGCAATTCTAGGCGCGGCCCGAAACTTGGGCCCTTAGTCCTTAACTTTCTCAATGCACAGTGAGAATGAAGAAAAACAAAAACAATCCAATGATTCACAGGTACATTAAATTGGTTAGCACAATACAAATTTTACCTCTTGAGTAAACTTAATTAGCTCAAAAATTAAACTTGCTGCATGGGACACTATGTGATGGTACATTCATAAAATTCATAACTGAACTATAATAGAAATAAGCCAGCCAGGCCCAGTTTCCAAACACTAACCAGCTTGGTAGGGCCCACACACTGACTGCCTGCCAGCCATGCTTTTAACATTTTTTTTTAATCGCCTCTTTTTAAAAGGCCTCTTCTTCCCTGTATCACCAAAGACCCAGATTTGCTCAACCACCACCTCCACAACAATGGCCACTTACACCCTTTCCTCAATCCACTGCAATTGAATCTCTTATCCGCACCTTTGTCATCTCCAGACTCAAATTACACCAACATTCTCCTTGCCTCAGACATGTTTTTAAAAACCGCAATCTGCCCAAATCCCTCACCCACATCAAGACCTGTTGTTATCCCTATCCTTGGCAACCTTCACTGACTCGATATCCCACAATACATTGACTTTAATGTCTTTATTTACAAGTCTTCCATGGCCCCACTCCTCCCAAAATCTGCTATCTCCTTCAGCCCTTGATTCTTGAACAGATCAACTAACTCTGACCTCTCTTGCACCTATGGTCTCCTCTAATCGTCACACAAAGTGAGAGAGATCAACATATACTGATGGAGTAGACCGAGGGGTAGGAAACGAACAGCAAATAGCTTATACATTTTAAAAAGTTACGTTATGAAATTCCATCATGTCCATGTACACTCTTACCTAAGCTGGTGTTCCCTCAAATTAGACAGTACATCCATGCCATGGAGGTGAGAGTATATAATTTCTAAATCCTGTTCAAGAAAGAAAAAGCATATTCAGTTCAACTACAAATTACAACACAACCTTATTTCAAAACAAGGAATTCAGTGCCGAGCAGCATAATCATACCAAGGGCATACATTGTCAAGTACAAAACAAAAATTACAAATCACCTACTGTACCATTCTGCTACTAAATTACTAGGTGGTCTGGTTACATTCTGTTCAGTTTAATAAATGTATTCAAGGTTAAAATATGATGGCTATGCAGTTGTGCATTTGCAGTGGAGTGTCAACATGTAGCATCACAAGAGTGGTCAGAGATTGCCTGCACATCAAATTTCGAAACTCTGCCATCTTGCGTCGCGCAACTGCCAAGTAAAGGAGGAACAGAAAGAGGGAATACTTAATGTAGCTAAGGTATCATTTTCAGGTAAACTTGTTTGAAATGTGTGTGGTTCCTTGCCAGTCAGTCTTATGAAGGGCAAAGAAATTCAGGAGGTCTTCAGTGTACGACGTGCTTTGAAATATTTGAGATATGTGACCAAGCTTTCTATTAGTGCAAATGTTCCTCCAAAAACATCTGGAAGCTCTTACAGCATAAATTTCATTTTATATATTTTGATACCGAAACAAAGGCTTCTTGAATGAACTGTCATTGCATGGTGCACGTATGTATCAATGTTGTGACAATTTATCGACTCCAGTACGCTCCCCCAAGGATACCATTAAGTTTTAGCTAAAGAGCTACACGCAGACAACTCCATGCCCTTCTAACGCCACAGCAGCCTGGGTGTTGCTCACTTGGGTAACACAAAAAATCACAATTGTGTGTTTGAGATCAAGATATTGATTGCATTTGGGACTTTGGTCCACAATTTCTTTTCATTGCAGCTTGTTAGTCGGCAATGTCAGAATGTCATTCATTTAGAGGTTGGGTGAATGGTTTCAGCACTCTTTAATGCGGAATCATGAGCGTGGCAAAGGGGGTAACAAAGGACTGTTAAGTAAGGGGATCGAGGAGGTCACCAAAAGTGCTGCTCCATCATCTGCTCCCTGGACTCTCTAGCTCCAATGCTTTGTGTTGCCCTCCTTCTTGTGGTTCTCCTTTGCATTTATCCAATTCTTCCTCATCTGATGATGCCTCTTTTGTTGCTGTGCCTCCTCCACTCCAATCTTTTCTGCATTGCCAGATTGAGCAGAATGCAGCCATCTACAGTGATGCAAATCACTTTGTCTGGGCCATATTGTAGAAAGTTTCCAGATCGACAAATGCACTTGAACCTTAGCTTCAAAATGCCAAATGGTATGGTCTATGATGTTCCTGGTGGTCCCGTAGCTCTGATTGTATCTGTGTTGTTCAGACGCGGTGGGCTTAAGGGGGTATCATCAGCCATGTCTGTAGGGGATATCTCTTGTCCCCTAGCAGACATTCCTGAATAGGTGAAAAAGTAAGGGGATGGATGAAGTGTTGCAGGATGAATGGGAGCTGCAAGCAAAACTAGCACATATTTGCATAAATCTTCTGCAGTGATTACACGCCAGTTTTACATTGACGGAGTGGAAGCCCATCCTTGTTCCCTAGACGAGGGAAAGGATATCGCAAGGCAGTCTGGTTTAAAATTGGGCCACTAATTTCAACCCTCTCTATTGTAACAAATGCCTTTTGGCTCTTTGAGCCTACCCATTCTAATGATGTGCACAAATCCATTCTAATGCCAATATAGAGTCTACATGCTTACATAAGAACATAAGAACATAAGAACTAGGAACAGAAGTACACCATCTAGCCCCTCGAACCTGCTCCGCCATTCAACAAGATCATGGCTGAACTGGCCGTGGACTCAGCTCCACTTACCCGCCCGCTCCCCGTAACCCTTAATTCCCTTATTGGTTAAAAATCTACCTATCTGTGACTTGAATACATTCAATGAGCTAGCCTCAACTGCTTCCTTGGGCAGAGAATTCCACAGATTCACAACCCTCTGGGAGAAGAAATTCCTTCTCAACTCAGTTTTAAATTGGCTCCCCCGTATTTTGAGGCTGTGCCCCCTAGTTCTAGTCTCCCCGACCAGTGGAAACAACCTCTCTGCCTCTATCGTGTCTATCCCTTTCATTATTTTAAATGTTTCTATAAGATCACCACTCATCCTTCTGAACTCCGAGTAAAGACCCAGTCTACTCAATCTATCATCATAAGATAACCTCCTTATCTCCGGAATCAGCCTAGTGAATCGACTCTGTACCCCCTCCAAAGCTAGTATATCCTTCTTTTAAGCTTGTTCAAGAAAGTTCCACTAACTCCCCAAAGAGAAGCAAACAAAACTCCAGAACATCTATCCACCTAACTTCAGCCAGTTCAGGTGCAAACAACACTTGCAGTGACAAGGGGTTGCTTCAAATATGCTGCTTTTTTTTTTAAGAAGTTGACTAGTAGGAAACTGTGTCACGTACTGTAGGTAATATATTGTCAGGGACAGAACATCAGCAGACAGTGGGGTTAGATCTATCTGCCCTCAAAATAGTTGCTTATCGAGTTAGAGTAAACAATTTTTTAGAATACAGTAGACGGCTTCCATTTTGTTTTGTTTGGGATCTGTACGTGAGAATGAGGTGTCTCACCTTCCTACATTTTAAAATAACACACAAAGCAGCAATGCAGTGGAGCTCCAATCACATAACAAGAGGACTTGGGTTTATGACCATCATCTCTCATACACTAAGTTATTGATTTCAGGCAAGCAGAAGCGTGAGCTTCTCCAAAAGTGAGAAGTGGTTAGGCCCAGCCTGTTCTCATACAAACCTAAGCAAGTAGTTCCAAGAACATAACATTAGAGCTGTCGCTATCTTGACTGTAAGCAGCACAAGGCAGTCATTGGAAGAGAGTACCCTCCAGGGCACATTATCTTCAAAAACTGTAACAGTTATTATTTCAGCAGATTCCTAGAAATCCCCTCATGAAGTGGCCCCTCCTTCGCTCTGTTCCTCCGACTCTGGCCTATGCATTCCCCCACCCTGTGCCTTCATCTGCATATGCTCCAAGCCCTAGAATTCCCTCCTTAAACCTCTCCCTCTTCTTTAAGATAGTCATTAAAACCCACCTCTGCCCCTCTCCTTTTTGTAGACAAAGTGCCTTGGGACATTTTTCTATCTTAAAGGTGCTATAAAATATATTTTATTGTTCTTTCATTAGGTGTGTGTTTGGGGAGGGAAAGAAAATCTATGTGGAAAAGTGGACCTTTGACATGATCACTTTGCACGTCTAAGTTCAGAAAGTGGCATATTGTTTACTCTAACTCGATAAGCAACTATTTTGAGGGCAGATAGATCTAACCCCACTGTCTGCTGATGTTCTGTCCCTGACAATATATTACCTACAGTACGTGACACAGTTTCCTACTAGTCAACTTGTACAGTAATAAACTCACAATTTGAGACAGAAACACTTAATGATTCAGTCAATGGCATTCATCAAAACCAAAAAAAATATGAGTCTGCAGTGCCACTCATTCATAATGCATTGTGGAATTGTTTGAGTTATGTAAATAGGTTAATTTCACTTGTTAGCATTTAACACTCAGCCGCCCCCTCCACGATCAGTTCCGACCTAAACTACTGCACAAGTCATAAAGGGTCAACACTGAATTTGGTTTCTAAATTTGTATTGTGGCATATGTATAACAGGAAACTCATACAAACATTCAACACCCCCACATACAGACACAGATGCCCAAGTCACCAAATGACAGAAAACAAATTAGTGGTTGCTAAATACTTTTGGACAGCTGTATCCAAACAAAGTTCCATTCATTAAGGAACACATTTCTAAAAGCAAACCAAGTCTAGTGCAAGAATAAAATGTTGAACCCACTCAGTATGTGTCGTATTCATATAACAGATGGGTTTCTTGACCGTACTCTAACAAGCATTCATACAGTATTATACTGATAGACTATAACTCCCCAGCTTCTTTACAGAACTCAAACTACGTTGCATGTTCAAGACAAGGCGAAATTCAAAAGCACTCTGTGACTAATAATGCATTGTGGAAATCACACGTGGAGACGATCTGCCCTGATCTCCAAAGGCGAGGTTGATCATCTACTGATGAGTGAACTGTGGTCACTTCGTGAGTGAAGATATTTTATTTTTGGTCACGGCTGCTCAGAAGTTGATGGTTTACTTACAAGATATGTTAGTAACAAAAAAAGTGATTTAAAAAAAATGGAAACAAGTTAAAAAAAAATCAGTTAAAAGAAGCTTGCAATGGCATTCCAGTGGATTTCTTTTTAAATTTTTGCTTCCATTGGTAATTCCCCACTCAAGTATTAGAAAACAAAATGCAAACCAACATCAGTAACCAAGCCGATGACTTTAGGACGCTTGATTGTAATTTTTCCAGGCACTTGCACTGACTAATCTTACAAGCACTTCTGACCCCAAGCAGGATAATTACTGCAAGGATATTCCCAGTTCCGAAAAATAACCAAATGAGAACAGTTTCCAACTGAAATGACTGCAGCCAACAACTGATAGAGACAGTGACTTCCCTCACAACTTCTGTCTCTTCAGCTGAATTTGCAATACAACAGTAGCATTGGCACCAAGTAGTTTCACTTTGTACAGACAGTAAAGCAGTTGTATAAAGAGTGTCACGGACATCACTCTGCGAGTCAAACAGAGTGAGACTCCATCCTCCAGAGACAGAGTGAGACAGACAGGCACACACACAGCAAATGAGACCAACTTAAATGAAAATTAATCATTCTGAACGAAAAATATTACCTATGACATATTGCACTCAAATATAAATGCAGGTAATGTTTAAATGGATTTAACTGCTTCATCTTATGTAATTCCTATGTTTCAGATGACAATAATTATTAAGTGTGCAGGTGATGGTGGGGAGAATGAGAGAGAGAGAGAGAGAGATGAGAGAGCGAGTGAGGGGATGATGAGAGCGCGAGCGGATGATGAGAGCGCGCGAGAGGATGATGAGAGCGAGCGAGAGGATGATGAGAGCGAGCGAGAGGATGATGAGAGCGAGCGAGAGGATGATGAGAGCGAGCGAGAGGATGATGAGAGCGAGCGGATGAGAGCGAATGGGTGATGAGAGCGAGAGGATGATTGAGAGAAAGAATGGATGAAAGGATAGATGATAGAGAGAGTGAGAGTGAGCGAGGATGATGGGAAGAAGTGTAAGACAGTAGGAGGGAGAGAATGAAGACCAAGATAATGGAGGAGTGAAAGGTGGAAGGAGGAGAGTCCAAAAGGAGAAGAACAAAATAACTACAATTCAGTTTATTATGTGAACTGCAAAAACCAAAGTGATTCTGATCAGATGTGCAGCGATGTACAAGATATAAACACTGTTAGCCAAGATGCAAAGCCATGCTCATTTGAGTTCACAGGAAGCAGAGAGAAATTAATAGCTCGTAATACTAGCTCACATTACTGGGAGCACAGTCATTCATACTGACTATTAAATGCATGTCATTTATGAGTGTCAGCTTTGGCTCAATGGTTGTACTCTCACTTCTGAGTCAGAAGGTCATAGGATCAAGCACATAATCTAAGCTGCCACTTCCATTGATATCTTTTGAATGAGATACCCCGTCTGCCCTTTCAGCTGGACCGGTACTATATGAAGAAAAGCAGGGAATTCTCCTGTCGTCCTAGCCAACATCTATCCTTCATTCACCACCACCAAAACAGATTATCTGGTCATTTATCTCATTGCTGTTTGAGGGACTGGCTGTGTGCAAACTGGCTGCAGTGTTTCCCTTCATTACATCAGTGAAAAATCAAATTGGCTTTAATGTGCTGAAATCGTGAAAGGCACAATGTAAATCCAAGTTCTTTCTTTACCCATTTCAAAACACTTAGGATAAAAGGCATAAACTCAGATTAGTAATTTGCATGCCAGGCAGTTCATTAACTCAACTACTGTGACAGCTGTGCTTGCATATGAGCAAGTTCCCACCATACAGAAAGAAAGCAGATTTTTGTTCTTTGCTACATCTCATAGCAAAAAAATAATGGGCAACATAAGCACTCATTGAGTAGTTTTGAAATAGCTGAGGATGAACATGCAAAAGATCTAGGAAACCACAATGCTCAATGTTCATCTGGATTCACAGAAACCACTGGAATCTTTCTCAGCCAAAGCTTCAAAACAGTAAGAACTTTCAAAATTACCAACCTTTGCTGCAGATTGCTTATCTTAATGGACAGCTACTTGTGAATCACCGATAAATTTTCATACCAAAATTCCTTTTCTTCATTCACTTATGTCCTTTCTTTTGTCATCATCCTGCTATCCCATTTTCTTGTGATTTTCTTTTCACAGTCCAATCACTGTGGAGCAGCAATCAACAAAGTAAATAGAATGCTGAACTATACAAAGCCAAAACAGTAGAATACAAGTTGAAGGAAGTCATGTTCAAATGGTATAGTGCTCTGGCTGGACCACACCTTGTGTACTTTGTCCAGTTCTCGTCACCAAGACACAAGGCAGATATTCAAGCCCGGTGAGGAGCTCAGAAGAACCAGGAGACTGATCCCTAGCATTAGAGAAATGAATTATTAAGAAAGATGTGAAAAACTTGGACTACTCAGCTTTGGAAGGAGGCAACTGAGAGCTGACCTTAGAGGTATATAAAATAGCAAATGGACATGAAATGGTAAATCTGTAATCCTACCTCAAACTAAACTATTGTAAGGTCACAGGCTCAAACCACTAAATTGCAAATTTAGCACTGATGACAGGAAGCTGTTCACAGAGAATAAACAACATATGTAATGAAGAAGAATGAAGTAGAGGCAAAAGTCCTGGAATTATTTAAGAAGCAGTTGGATGCCACGATGGAAGGGACGGTCAGATCTTTCTGCATCGATGAGTGTGGAGGGGTAGAAGCGCCTTCCTCAACTGTACCCACGTTGCAATTACAGACACATCTTCCAACTTTCTTCAATTGACCGCATCAAGACAGTACCATATTGGGATCAACAGGATTGATAAGCCAATTCCTTGATCAACTCCAATGTGCAATGTAGCAGCTCCGCAGCATATGTGAGGCTAAGATTGTTGTTTATTTGAAACAGAATATATTTCACAACTTTCAAATCTAGCATCGATAAACATCTGGGAGCACGGGCTGCCCCCTCAGCCATAGAAAACAGTTACTTAACTGAAAAAAAACTACAAGAACAAAATATAGAATTCAGAAAGTTAAATACTCTCACGCAGTTGCAAGGCCACAATTAAATTGTTCCCCAATTATTTTCACTGAGCAATGGAGTGTGGCACAGAAAATACCAATAGGTGCAAGACAAAAAAATTTCACCCTCCATTTATACACAATATAATGTATACGGAGCCACTGAGTGTGTTACCCGAGAATGTACTTAATACGAGAAGCACCCTCGTTAAAATGGATTTATTATTAGATTGCAAAACAAAGTGCACCCAAAGACAGCTGTAGCCAGGACAAACATGGCAATTGGGTAAATATTTGAAAAATAAAAATGTAAGTAGTTATGGGAAATGGGCAGGGAAATAGAAATAAGTAGACTGTAAAATGCGATGTTTGTATGCAAGGGTTCAGTAGCAGCTCTCACAAAAAATGAATTCTACTAGAAATATAAATCATAAACCTTAATTTATCATAAAGGTTTTTCCCCATAAGCATGAAACATCCTTAAGCACCCTTAACCAACGTACTTCGAGGCTGCACAAGTAAAGAAACACCTGCTCAGAGTCACTGGTGACAACCTTCCTTCGATATCTTTTGATGCGAATGAATGTTTCGAGAGCTAATCTATGCACAAAGAGCAAATTAACTTTTCAAAACCAAATATATAGTGCAACAGCATTTTGGCTGAGATGGATTCAAATTATTGCAGAGATTTGAAATGTTATTCATTAATGCTAAAGTTTGGCCTCAGTTACTCTTTACCATGAATGGGAACACACTGGTCCCACTTGAACCAGAAGTTACTCATTAAATGAACCCTGGAATGTCATCAGCTGTTGCTGACAGGGTGGCCAAGGAATTCATTTAATCGATACTGTACTGCACATTAATTCACCCTTCACCACCTCCACCACCTCTCAGCCCTTCGAATAGGGAAAATGAGTGGACAAGTAAAGCTCCATTAACTCAATGAAAAGCATCTCTAATATTTGTCAGGAGAGAGTAACGCAGATCCACGGATGACACTTTCTGTGCCACACGAAGCACATGTTCACCAACTCCACTGATCCAATTGTTCTAACAGTCAAGTACATTAAACCATCAATCTGAGTTTTTTTTAACGTTACAACTAGATAAAAAGTTTCAAGAGTCATGACAAATCCGTTGCTATTTCTTGGGAAGCTGACCGTCCACCTGTTTAGGTGACTACTTTAGAAAAGATTTTTTTTAGTGAAAAGGATTTTTTTTAATGCATTAGGTGCATTAATGATGTATCTTTGATTAAACTGAACAAGGGCCACCTCAACAGATCACATCACAAACCATATTAATACCTCCTCCCCAACAATAATCTGGGTGTGAAGGCAGAGAGACGGGGAGGAAATTAATAGTAAGTCTAGAAAATAAAAAGTCATTAAAATATATATTATCTTCAAAACCCATGACACTCGAGAACGGTTCACCTGAAAACAGGAACCAATGTCTTGACTAAAAAAAATGTAGAAACAATCAGTTTCCATTCCGAAATAGCAAACTTCAACCAAAGTAAAATACTCAGCTCTGTTCTTGTGCTTTAGCTAGCTTTCCTTTTTCTGCTCTGGCACAAATCTATTGTATTTGTAGAATATTAAATATTAAAATAATTGGTGTTGATTTGTTAAGTTTTAGCCAGACAGATGGGAGATAAATCAAACAGATTTAGCATAAATAAACTTAAGTAATGTTTTAATTTAAACTTCACATAAAATGTGGTCAATCCAAACAAAGGAAAACCACTAACCTTTCAATAACTGAGAAAGGAGAACAGTCAAAACAGGATGAGGTTTAGCATCACTTCTATTTAACTATAATGTAGCTTTCATCAAAAGTGTGTCGGACATAAAATTAAAACCTTTTTCTGCTTCAGATTTTCACTTCTGCTCTCCCAAAGGTATTGACCCGTCAAGTACACAGTTCCAGGTGCTGTTCGTCTTCAGGCCCTCACCCTTCATATGCAAGTCTGAACAGTGTCCACAGATTACTAAAGCATGGAGATCTCACAGCCATGCCCAATTGTGCCCTCGCCCAATGTCCACAAATCTATTTTTGCACCATTGGTCATTATGATCAGGCGTGGGCATCCAAGTGGATTTCTTTTCCCCTCCCAAGGACGAGGAGTCCAACTTTAGCACCACCACTGCTGCCCAGTTGAGGATACCTAACTTAGTAGAGGTCAGGGTTTGAACTTGAGACTTTCCTGCTAAGTATCGCATCATGTGGTACATTTACTTGCTAAGCCATCAGAGAAAAGCCCATTATTTTCCGACAATTTAAATGGGAGGATTTAAAGACTACGGGATGAAAAGCTTTCTCTGAATAATAGTCTCCCTTCCCTTGCGGCCCACAGCACTAACTTCAATTGAAATCTTGACTGTGAACATTAATCCTCCTCAGTGGGGTTCCTCAGCAGAGGTCAGCTGACTACCACTTGTGAAGCAGAGGTGCTGCACTAACAGTGCATGGCGTACATCCAACAGAAGTCACTCAGCTCCACAGTCTGTGAAACCATAGGCCAACATGTTGTAGCACTTTAATTGTTTAAAATAGACCCAAGGCGCTGGGCAGTGACAACTGACACACAGCAAGCAAAAACCAAAGAGAATTAGAGTCACAACAGGCAAGGAAATTGTGTGAAATTTTTATAAATCACTGGCTTGGCCTCAGCTAAAATGTTGCGTCCAATTCTGGGCACCACACTTTAAGATGTCAAGATTAGTGAAGGGAAGTCCTTTCATCGATGAAGCTTGGGCATCCTTCCCAGACTGATGGGATAAAATCTTACCCTTGCTCTTTGGTCCCAAGTGAAATAAATTTTGGCAAGTTTCATCCAGTCAGTGATGGGCAAAAGTTCAGAGCACAAATATATGCTGCAATTTGGTATTAAATTGTCAATCCCACTCAGTGAGGTTATGGAAATGTTATATTATTGCAATAAGGGTCTCTCTGACATTAGGGTTATGGTACGTTGTTTGGAGGGAGCTCGCCTGCAAATAATCAAGATGATATACGTCACCTGGCATTGGCAGCACAAGATGCAATGTCAGAAGAGACTGATGCTGCTTCTCACCCATGATGTATTTGACCAAAGAAGGTTTGATGGTGTCGTATGTAGACACAGATCTTTAACTTGTATAAAATGCTGGAATCACTTAATGCTGATTACTGGGTGACAAGTGTTGAAGTGTAACAGTCAGTAAAGAAAATGACCACACAGCTGTAAGACTTCATAAAGAAGAAGAATCAGCAACAGCAGCAGAAAAGTAGTTTCGGAAGAGTGAAATGATCCTCCAAGCAACTGAAAACTGAATGCAACAAGGCATTAATCGCATAATTGTGTTCTTTATTTTTGAAGCCAAAATCACGATTAAAATCAGTCAGACAACAATGGAATTTCCTCCTCAGATCACTTCACATGTAACTGCAAATGGTTATTTGTGTTTATGAGGGAAAAAAAATTCCTTTCAGGCCAAGTTAAGTGGTCCCAAGTTAACAGTTTCCTTTTTAAAATAAACTTTCTGCTAAAAGCAACTATGAGATACACAAAATATGAAGTGCACAGAGTCTTTTCTTTGCACCTCTTTTGGAAGAATCGACGTCATAATGGCAGGCACTGGCAGACTTACAGTATCTCACAGGCTTCCAGTATCTCGCCCATGTAGCTGTTATTTCTCTGCAAGTCTCGAAAGCAATTTGACTGTGGAGTGATTCACCTGTTCTCATCCAACGTGAATGTACACTTTTCAGCAAGAGTTGCAGGAGCACCAAAGGAACTGGAGGCCATTTAGACCCTCAAGGTCGCTTCACCATTCAATTAGATCATGGCTGATCTGACCCGCAACTCTATACACCAGCAGAAATAGAGCTGATTACCTTCCATACCTAAGGATTCTGAACCCATATTACCAGGAATTGAATCTGGTTCCTTCCTGGTCTCTATGGCTCAGCAACTCATCATCTTACCATGCTGAGCCTTTAGGAAGGGGGAGTCGGTGGGATGGGGAAGAACCAAGTCTCTCCTTTATAAGATATCTTCTCTCTTCCCATTTTCTAGGGCTCTAGTGCACCACAGACAACCAACTTTTTTCTATACTGCTGTCCTCGCTACAAGAAGCTGCAGAAACTGGTGTGTGTAAACTCTTCCTCTCATACACATCCAGTTTTCCTCTTAGGCACTCTTTCGGAGTCGAGGATGACTCCGGTGTCGAGGATGACCCCCAGTGGGGAGAAATTGAGCACGTGAGGTGCATTGCTTTCCCAACCACCCGACCAAGACTTTGCATGAAATTACACTGTACTATGCCACCTATAACTTGCACTTGTGATTTTTTTTGTTGTAATTGGTCTTCCACAAAAGCGGCGAGAATCCCATTCAATGGTCTAGAGCCCATCAATTACAAAAGGTAAAAATATTTAAGTTGAACCTACAGAAAATTGTAACCTTGCAGTACTTAATTTCTGCCACTAAAGGCAGCAAGTACAATTACAGAGTTTGCCGACAACCTTTCGAGAGAGCAATTGACTACTGAATGGATTAAGAAGCAAAGAAGAAATACTTGCATTTATATAGCGCCTTTCACGACCTTTGGACATCCCAAAGCGCTTTACAACCAATTAAGTACTTCGGTATAATGCAGGAAACAGTGTGGTCAGTGCTTCGATGCTGGGGATGTTGACCTGATCGAGAACACTGACATTAGTGCGTCTATCCTTCCAGTGGACATGCAGGATCTTGCAGAGGCAGTGCTGGTGGTACTTCTCCAGCGCTTTGAGGTGTCTACTGTATATGGTCCAACTCTGAGCCATATAAGAGGGCGGGTATCACTAATCACTACTGCCCTGTAGACCATAAAGCTTGGTGCCAGATTTAAGGTCATGGTCTTCAAACACTCTTCCTCAGGCGACTGAATGCTGCACTGGCACACTGGAGACGGTGTTGGACCTCGTCATTGATGTCTGCCCTTGCTGATAGTAGACTCCCAAGGTATGGAAAATGGTTCAGGTTGTGCAAGGTTATACCATGGATTTTGATGACGGGGGGGGGGGGGGGGGCGTTGGCAGTGTTGTGTGGCAGGCGTTGGGCGGGCCACGTCATCCGCATGACTGTCACAAGACTCCCAAAGCAAGCACTCTACTCAGAACTCCTATACAGCAACCGAGCCCCAGGTGGGCAGAGGAAACGTTCCACGGACACCCTCAAAGCCTCCTTGATAAAGTTCAACATCCCCACCCGCACCTGGGAATCCCTGGTCCAAGACCATCCTAAGTGGAGAAAGAGCATCCAGGAGAGCGTTGAGCACCTCGAGTCTCGTCGCCGAGAGCATGCAGAAGCCAAGGAGCATGCGGCAAACTCCACTCACCCTTTCCTTCAACCACTGTCTGTCCCACCTGTGACAGAGACTGTAATTCCCATATTGGACTGCACAATCACCCCGAGAACTCACTTTGAGTGGAAGCAAGTCTTCCTCGATTTCGAGGGACTGCTGCTGATGATGATGATGATTATGTAGGAAACATTAAAGTCTGAGAACCAAGCTTAACAAAGTGGCAGTATTATGAGGTTATCAGTTTTTAAAAACAGGCAACGCTGATTTTATTTTACAAGCTATATTTCAAAAAAAGTGCTTTAAAAAGATTTTGGCAACCGAAGTTTGCTAACAGCAGATGCATTCCTCAAGAATGCCCCCGTCTTTACCAGCAAATGGCATCCATTTCAACTACTTATATGTTTTAACATTTCATCCAATGGCAGGGGGGGGGGGGGGGGGGCGGATTTTGTCCCTCATAAATTGACCATCTGTGGTTCTACACTACAAGTGTCCCATGATGCTGAATATCTCCTAAATCTAAGATTATATTCAATTAATACAATAGCTACCACCAAGAATAAGAGCAGCAAAGTCGTCGGAATACCATCACCCCCAAGTTCCATTCCAAGTCAAACAACATCTTGACTTGTGCATGTATAAAATTCCTTCGGGTCAATATTCTGGAATCCCCGACCCAACAGCATTGTGGAGCATCGGACTTCAGCAGTTCAAGGCGGCCCATCGCCATCTTCTCAGAACAACTTGAGATGGGCAATAATTGCAGCCTTGCTAACATTGCCCTCTTCCAGAGAGCAAATATAAAATAGTGGACACATTTTCAGAGAAAACATTAAACTATTGATGATGGTCTCTCTCTAGCCCCCACCTACTCATCAATTCATGCACAGTATTAATATAATTTACTCTGTTATGTCTATTACTATATAGAAAAATATATTTACATATAATGTTGTACAAAATGGCTCAAAATTGAGGTTGAGTTCTTAATGTTTATAGTGCAACCTAGTGGCAATAACCAGCACTAAGAGTGCTGGAAATAATCAGGGCCAGTCTATTCCAACAAGGAACAGGCCTTTCAGCCCCTGAGCCTGTTCAGACTTTCAATTAGATCATACCTTAACTCCATTTACTCACCTTTGCTCCATATTCCTTGAAAATGTTAACTGAGCCAGCATCCACAGTCTTTTGGAGGAGAAAGTTTATCTGGATTTACACTATCCTTTGGATGAAAAAGTGCTTAATTTCACTGTTAAATGGCGTAGTTTTAATTTTAAGATTATGCCCATTGTTTTGGATACCCCACCAGAGGAAATAGTTTATCTGTATCTATCCTATCAAACCCCTTCATCATTTTAAAGACATTGATTAGATCACCGTTCAATCTTCTAAACTCAAGGGAACACAAGCCAAGTTTATGTAACCTGTCCTCATAATTCAACTCTTTAAAGCTCTGGTATCATTCTGGCGAATCTGGGCTATACCTCCATCCAAGGCCAATATATCCTTCCTGAGTTTCGGTGCCCAAGTATGCAGTACTCCAGATGGGTGTGTCCAAGACTCTACTACTGAAGCATAACTTCCTCACTTTTGTACACAACTTATTGTATCTCCTAAATTAGTTTCATCAGTAAACTTGGATATATAACTCTCCATTCCTTTATTCAAGTCATTAACTTATATGGTGAAAAGCTGAGCCCCCAATGCAAAATCTCTGTGGAACATTACTTGTCACATCCAGTCAGAGAACATTTCCTTTATCCCTACTCTCTGTCTCCTACCTCAAAATTAATTACTGACCCATGTCACAAAGTTACCTCCAATTTTGTGCACTTTCATTTTTGCTAATAATCTCTCATTCTGAACCATATCAAATGTCTTCTGGAAGTCTATATAGACAATATCCATAGACACTTCCCTATCCACCATGCCAGTGACTTGCTCAAAATATTAAACTAATTAGTCAAACATTTCCTACCCTTCACAAATACACGTTGCCTTTCTTTAATCAGCTCATATTTATCCAAGTACTCGCTGCTTCTGTCTGAGGATAGATTCCAGTAACTCTCAGGAATTTCTTCACTCAGGGTTGTGAATCTTTGGAATTCTCTGCCCCAGAGAGCTGTGGATGCTGAATCTCTGAATATATTCAAGGCTGAGATAGATAGATTTTTGGAGTCTAGGGGAAATCAAGATATATGGAGATCGGACAGGAAAGTGGAGCTGAAGTCGATGATCAGCCATGATCTTATTGAATGGCAGAGCAGGCTCGAGGGGCCGTATGGCCTACTCCTGCTCCTATTCTTATGTTCTTATGCTACAACTGATGTTAAACTGATAGGTCTATAGTAACCTGGTTTCTCCCTCCCTCCCTTCTTAAACAATGGGAGTGATATTTGCAATTTTCCAATCCATAAGCCACAATTCCAAAATTGGGAATTTTTGTTTTTTTAAACTCCTTCACGGATGTGGGAGTTACTGGTCAGGTCAACATTTATTGCCCATCCCCAAATGCATCGAGAAGGTGGTGGTGAGCTGCCTCTGAACAGCTGCAGTCCTTATGGCAAAGGTACTCCAACAGTGCTGCTTGGGAGGGCGTTCCAAGATTTTGATCCAGCAACAATGAAAGAATGGCGATATATTTCCAAATCGGGATGGTGTATGACTTGGAGGAGAACTTGGAGATGAACTTGGAGGTGATGGTGTTCCGATACGTCTGCTGCCCTTACTCTTCTAGGTGGTAGAAGTCACAGATTTGGGAGGTGCTGTCAAAGAAGCCTTGGCGAGTTGTAGATGGCACACACTGCAGCCATGTTGCACCAGTGGTGGAGGGAGTGAATGTTTGAGGTGATGGATGGGGTGCCGATCAAGCTGACTGCTTTGTCCTGGATTTTGTCGAGCTTCTTGAAAGTTGTTGGCGCTGCACTCATCCAGGTAAGTGGAGAGCATTCCATCACACTTCTGACTTGTGCCTTGTAAGGTGTGGCTTTGGCTCCAGCCGGAGTTCTTCCCTGTCAGGAGTGGCGGCTATCCTCCATGAACCGCTGCTCAGGAATCCACACCTCCATGACCATGGTTTCAGGTGGCCGACGGAGGGGAGGGCCCTGACTGGCAAGGTAACCAGAGTCAGTGCCGTATTGGATGGCGAATGAAAGGGCTGGATATCGCCAAAGGAGCTAGTACAGTGCATGTCAAGGCACTGCATCCAGAACGCTGCCAAAGCCATCGAGACATTAAAAGAAGCACTTGGCCCTGACTCCACTAGGTGTGTTGAGGAGGCTCAAGAGCGTGGAGTGATCCCATCCGAGATGACCCTCATTCAGATGGAATTCCTCATCGACGCCAAGCCCCGAAACCTCCCTCAGGAGCTGGTGTCTCTCAGCATGACCCGTCTCTTGGCGATCCCTGCCATGCCTTTCCACTCTGCATGGAGGGGTTTCCTGTACGGGCGGATCTTGCACAATCTCGTTGTCCTCCCCGTCCGCCTTGGCATGTCATCTTGGCGGGATTCCCCAATAGAGGACTCTATGCAGGAGTCCTCCCCTTTTCTATTGGGGACTTGGCATGCAGGGAGCAGTCCAGTGCAACAAATTTTTAAGTAGGTTTACAGATTCCTGGGCTGCCTGCAATTTCTGCAATCTAGAGAAGTCAGTGTTTGATGTATACAATAAGTGTGAGAGGTTGCAGCCCCCTTCCAATTTTTTTTAAAAGGGACTGCTCCTCAATTTTTGGTTGCACTTCAATCCCATGCTCCTGATCTTTGGGCACCCGGTGTGGAGGAGAGTCAGCAGATCGGAGGATCTCCTTGGTGGACTGCTCCTGGACCGGGCCACGGTGTCCATTAACAGGCTTCCTGCCTCTCTTCCGTGGTTATGTTTGTGCCCGGGTGTCCCTGCAGATGGAGCATGCAGTGTCCGCCGGTATGTTTGAGGGCTTCTGCGACCAGTGGGCATTGCAGGAACTGGAGTGCTTCATCACCCCCAGAAACAACATTTTGATTTGTTTTGTTAAGTTTCATTTAAATTTGGGTTAATTTACATTTTTTATTGGTTGTTCCCCATTGGGCACAACTGTCTTATTTGTGATGGTACCAGCTTTCAACATAAGTGGCTTTGGGGAGTTAGGTGGGGAGTCACTCGCCACACAACACCCAGCTTCTAACCTGCTCTTGTAGCCATAGCATTTTTGTTGCTGATCCAGTTAAGTTTCTGATCAATGGTGACCCCTAGGTAAACTATCCTTCCTCATCCTTCTCAAGCTGTCTGCAGGCTTTGACACGGTTGACCACGACATCCTCCTCCAACACCTCTCCATCATTGTCCAGGTGGATGGGACTGCACTCACCTGGGTCCATTCTAATCTATCCAGTTGCAGCCAAAGAATCATCTTCAATGGCTCTCTTTCCACTCCCACGCGGTTACCTCTGGTGTCCCCCAATGATCTATCCTTTACCCCCTCCTATTTCTCATCTACATGCTGCCCCTCGGCGACATCGTCTGAAAACACAGCGTCAGGTTCCATATGTACGCTGACAACACCTAGCTCTACGTCATCACCACCTCTCTCAAACCCTTCGCTGTCTCTAAACTGTCTGACTGCTTGCCTGACATCTAGTACTAGATGAGCAGAAATTTCTTCCAAGTATTGGTAAGACCAAAGGCATTGTCTTCAGTCTCTGCCACAAACCCCGTTCCCTACCCACCAACTCCATTCCTCTCCCTGAAAACTGTCTGACACTGAACCAGACTGTTTGCAACCTTGGTGTCGCAGTTGACCCCGAGATAAGCTTCCAACTACAAATCCGAGCCATCACCAAGACCACCTATTTCCAACTCCGTAACATCGCCCAGTTCTGTCCTGACTCAGATCATCTGCTGCTGAAATCTTCATCCATGCCTGTTACCTTTGGATTTGACTATTCCAACGCACACCTGGCCAGCCTCCCATCTTCTACCCTCAGGAAATTTAAGGTAATCCAAAACTCTGTTGCCCGTATCCTAACTCACACCAAGTTCCTTTCACCCATCATCGCTGACCTACATCGGCTTCTGGTTAAGCAACACCTCGATTTAAAAATTCTCATGCTCATTTTCAAATCCTTCCATGGTTTTGCCCCTCCCTATCTCTAAATTCCTCCAGCCCTACAGCCCTCAAAGATCCCTGCGCCCCTCCAATTCCAATTGCATATCCCTGATTTTAATCACTCCATTGGTAGCTGTGCTTTCAGTTGCCTAGGGCCCAAGCTCAGGAATTCCCTGCCTAAACCTCTCCACTTCTCTACCTCTTTCCTCCTTTAAGACGCTCCTTAAAACCTTCTGCCCAGATATCTCCTTGTGTGTCTTGGTATCGAATGTTGCTCGATAACACTCCTGTGAAGCGCCTTGGACCATTTTACTACATTAAAGGCGCTATATAAATGCAAGTTATTGTAATCTGACAGGGTAGTAATTGGCCGGATTGGATTTGTCCTGCTTTTTGTGGACATAGCTGGGCAGTTTTCCAGTGTTAGGTAGTGTAAGTGGTTTTGCCCATGGTGGTTTCGAATCATCCCTCTTACAATAGTTCTAGACTCTGGAATTATAGTCGTGAACAGTAATATACAGTCATAGACAGATCCTTTCGATTTCAACTGTCACAATGCAAGTGAAAACACATCTGCTCCCAGTAAAACACACCCTGGTAGTGCAATACAAACAAACTGTACAACACAGTCCGGCCTGGCTAATTAGGGCCTTAACGCTAAGCACCAAAATCTAAAACACCCCTGCTCAGATTCAAAAGTACCACTGAAATCTGTCCAACAGAAATGTGCGTATGCTCATGATCCTTGCAAAAAACCTCCTCACTAAGACCTTCTAAAGTTTGGTTGGGACGCATAACACTCTTTCACACTTTGCGGTGGTCTTAAAGATGCATGGGCTGGGATAAATGCTCACCAATTACCCCTCTGGCTTACTCGCTGCTTCTCCTGATGAGGCGCTATCTTCTGGGTCCGTACCAAACTGTGTATTCAAGTCCAGTCTCAAGATCAGCTTCCCAGTTGAAGTAGCAAGGCTCTCTTGGCTCGATGATGGTGGTTCCTTCTCTCCGTCCCAGACGGAGTGCTCCGTCCTTGTGTGTTGCAAGCAGGCGTAGACGAGGGGAGAGCACTCGAGATGGCTGCCAACTGCCTTCTCTTATACCTGCAAGACTGCGTTCTTTCCAACTATCCTCCCCACCTGAGGCTGTCCAACTGAAAAACAAGACACATCTTCAGCCTGTCTCTTTGATACGGAGGCTCTTCCTGTGGATCTGGTTCCAAAAAGTCTGGGTGGCCACATCGTTTCCTTTGTCTTTCAATGGCCTGAAACCCCGGCCACTTTACTTAATGTCTCACTGATGGCTTCCCATTCCATGACAAAAGGTGCGCATCAACCATGATGTTCCTGCTTTCAGCCATTTTCATAACCGCCCAGCTGATGTGTATTCAAGTTAAATATGTTTGCACTTGTCCAGGTTAGCCCTTCTGTTGTACAGTGAATAGTAATGTCCAAAAAGCCCAAAAAGCTTGTTTTCGCCAAATTGTACAGTAGATGCCAGTGTTGTAGATGTACTGGAACAGCTTGGTTTGAGTCATGCCTAGTTCTTCAGCAATATAGCTAGGATGTTGTCAGGGCCAGCAGTTGCTGTATCCAGTGCGCTCAAAAGTTTAATGATGTCACATCAAATTGGCTGAAGACTGACATCTGTAATAGTGGGGATCTCAGGATGAGGCCCAGATGGATCATCCACTCCGCATGTTTGGCTGCAGGTGATTGCAAACGCTTCTCTTTCGCACTCATGTGCTAGGCTCCACCATCGTTGATGATGGGGATGTTCATGGAGCTTCCTCCTCCCATTAGTTGTTTAACTGTCCACCACACGACAGGATGTGGCAGGACTGCAGAGCTTTGATCTGATCCATTGCATCTGGGATTACTTGGCTCTGTCCATGAAGCATACTACTTCCATTGTTTCGCATGCATGTAGTCCTGTGTTATAGCTTTACCAGGTTGGCATCTCATTTTCAGATTTGCCTGATGCTGTTCCCTGCATGCTCTTCTACAATCCTCATTTGAAACAGGGTTGGTCTCCTAGCTTGATGGTAATGGTAGAGTGAGGTATTGTTCTGGGCTAAGAGATTGTGGTGAAATACAATTCGGCCACTGCTTATGGCCCACAGCACCCCATGGATACCCAGTTTTGAGCTGCAAGATCTGTTCTGAATCTGTGACATTTAGCATGGTGGTAGTACCATGCAACAACAATGGAGAGTGTCCTCAATATGAAGACGGGACTGCGTCTCCACAAGAAATGTGCGGTGGTCACTCCTACCAATTCTGTCATAATCAGATGCATCTCCGACAGGTAGATTGGCGAGGACGAGGTTAAGTAGGTTTTTTCCCCAACGTTGGGTCGCTCACCACTTGCTGAAAGCCCAGTCTGGCAGTTCTGTCAGTAGTGGTACTACCGAGTCACTCTTGAAGTCCCCCACTCAGAGTACATTCTGTCCCCTTGCTTCCCTCAGTGCTTCTTCCAGGTGATGTTCAACATGGAGGAGTACTGATTCTGTGAGTATGACTAGATCATGCTATTGCTTGACTAGTTTATGGAACAGATCACCCAATTGGTACATGTCCCCAGATGTTAGTGAAGAGGACTGTGCAGGGGCGACTGGGTTGGGAATGTCTTAGTCGTGTCTGAATCCAATGTTTAGGTTGATGTCGAGTGGTCAGTCAAGTTTTATTCTTACTGTAATTTTTTTGTAGCAGTTTGTTACAACTGAGTGGCTTGCTTGGCCATATTAGAGGGCAGTTAAGAGTCAACCACATTGATGTGGGTGTGGAGTCACATCGAGACCAAACTAGACAAGGACGGCAGATTCAATTCAAATTGACAATTTGAACTCGCGTCTCTGCATTATTAGTTCAGGCCTCTGAATTACTCATCCAGTAACATGATACTATGCTACCGTACCATGGTACTATGCTACCGTACCATTACATTATGACTAATACAGCTGCAATTTCCTCACCTATTTCTTTTATTACTCTGTAATGGAAACCATCAGATCCTGGAGATTTTTCTCATAGTTATATAAACTTTTACCTTTAGCTTTGATATTCAAATTCCCTTTTTGTACCCTAGTACTTTCTTTGTATCCCTTTGCTGCGTTTTATAGCTCCCAGTATGCTGGATTTTAACTTGCATTTGTGCAAGCCTTTCCCTTACCTCAATTATTGATCATAGTTGCTTAACTACACAAGTGGAGCCTTTGCCTTTTACAGGCATGCACTGGTTTTGTATTGTACCAAATAATGATGTCCCATTGTTTGCCTGCAGGCTTACCCATTAACAGTTCAGCCCAGTTTACTGTCAATTAATTTCTTAACCCTTCAAAGTTTGCCTTACTTAAATTTAAATCCTTAGCTTGGGACTCTCCCTTCTCCCGCTCACATCTAATATCAAATTTATTCATATTCTGGTCATTATTTACAGATTGTTAACTAACTCCGGGTTGTTCTTCATCATTAAATCTAGTATGGCCTGTTCCCTTGATGGTTTTAAAACAGAAGCTTCCTCCGCCGCCCCATTTGATCCAATTATGCAGCACTCTTAATGGAGTCAGATGCAAATCTAGTCTCAGTTTTCCTTTTCTCTCCAACCCCCCTAACTCTTTTTGATATCACAGGTATGTTGTCTGCAAAACACACACCCCTATCCATTTATCTAATTCTAAGTTGAAAGCCGATCAAAGTATAACATAATAAGAAATAGGAGCAGGAATAAGCCACCTGGCCCCTCGAGCCTGCTTCGCCATTTAAAAAGATCATGGCTGATCTGCTCATGGACTCAGATTCACTTTCCTGCCCGCTCCACATAACACGTTATTCCCTTATCACTCAAAAATATATTCAATAACCCAGCCTCCACAACTCTCTCGGGCAGAGAATTCCATAGATTTACAACCTCTTATCTCAGTTTTAAATGACCTGCCCTTTATTCTGAGACTATGTCCCCTAGTTTTAATTTTCCCCATGAGTGGAAATATCCTTTCTGCATCCATCTTTCGAGCCCCTCATTATCTTATGTTTCGATAAAATCACACCTCATTCTTCTGAACTCCAATGAGTATGGGCACAACCTCCTCAACCTATCTTCATAAGTCAACCCCCCCCCCCCCCCCCATCTCCAGAATCAACCTCGAGAACCTTCTCTGAATAGCCTCCAATGCAAGTATATCCTTCCTTATGTGGCTTCCAATTCAGAGAAACACAATGGGGTCAAAATTCATTCTTTTAACACCACCCGTTGCAAAGGGCGACTAAGTCCTTACTCTCGGCGGCCGGTTCCTGGGCTGACTGGAAATTTAGTTGGACATTGGGGGCAGCAGCAAGATGTGGTGACGTCAGAGCATGCAATCCCTTGCTGCCATGGCTCCGAAATTTAGGAGAGTACGGTGGCCTTACCGGTAGGCGTCCATACAGCCTAGGAAAGGTGGTGGGACATCGGGGATCCCAGGGTGGTAGCATCCAGGGATCAAGGTAAGTGTTTATGGTTATTTTTTTTTTGCATTTAGGTATTAATGGGACCATTGGGGAAGTATGGGTGAGGGAAAGTGTCGGAAACTTTTTTTCATTTTTTTTTTTAAAACTCGCCTACCATCAGGAAATTCGGTAGGCCTCCTGAGATGCTGCTCTGTTGGCGCTCGAGGATGAGTGTGCAACGCCACTTTTAGCGCTGCGCTCTCTTCTTTTGTGGCAAAACTGAATTTTGCAGTTGAGGCGTTAAAATCAGCACTCAGCCAGTGACACCGTCTCGAAAGCGGCAGGACCGAATTTCGACCCCTATGTTTCTCATATCGAATAATGACCCAAAATACTTGGTTTCTAATCAGCAGTGAAAGTGTTGGGAGCCAAGTAATGAAAGCCTGAGAATACAATGAATACAGCAGCCCCAATACAGTTTTTTAATGAATTTGTGCACAATAAGGAATATTAATGCAGGGACTGAAACAATTTCCATGTCAGGCACCCAGTAAGCATCAAGTAGTCCCAGCTTAGATCATCATAGGCAGTCCCTCGGAATCGAGGAGGACTTGCTTCCACTCCAGTGAGTTCTTTGATGGCTGAACAGTCCGATATGAGAGCCACAGACCCTGTTACAGGTGGGACAGACATTCGTCGAGGGAAGGGATCGGTGGGGTTGGTTGGCCGCGCGCTCCTTCCGCTGCCTGCGCTGGGCCTCTTCATGCTCTTTGTGTTGAGACTCGAAGAGCTCAACGCCCTCCCGGATGTACTTTCTCCACCTCGGGCGGTCTTCGGCCAGGGTCTCCCAGATGTCAGTGGTGATGTCGCACTTTACCAGGGAGACTTTGACGGTGTCCTTATAATGTTTCCGCTGTCCTCCTTTGGCTTGTTTACCATGAAGGAGCTCTGCATAAAACATTTGCTTAGGGAGTCTCGTATCTGGCATGCGAACTATGTGGCCTGCCCAGCGAAGCTGATCGAGTGTGGTCAGTGCTTCAATAACTGGGGATGTTAGCCTGGTCAAGGACACTGATGTTGGTGCGCCTATCCTCCCAGGGGATTTGCAGGATCTTGCGGCGACATCGTTGGTAATATATCTCCAGCGACTTGAGGTCCATACAGGAGGGCGGGTATTACTACAGCCCTGTAGACCATGGGCTTGGTGGTAGGTTTGAGGGCCTGGTCTTCAAACACACTTTTCCTCAGACGGCCGAAGGCTGCACTGGCGCACTGGAGGCGATGCTGAATCTCCGCATCAATGTCTACCTTTGTTGATAAGAGGCGCCCGAGATATGGGAAATGGTCCACGTTGTCCAAGGCCACGCGTGGATCTTGATGATTGAAGGGTAGTGCTATGCGGCGGTGACAGGCTGGTGAAGTACCTTTGTCTTACGGATGGGAAGCTGTTTAACCTACACCGCCTCCAAGCCAGGTCCAAGATCACCCCAATCTCTGTTGTTGAGCTGCAGTATGCGGATGACTCCTGCGTCTGTGCACAATCAGAAGCTGATCTCCAGGATATGTATTCACTGAGGCATATGAAAGCATGGGCCTTACACTTAACAGCTTAGATATAATATGGTTCGATGTAGAATGCAGTGCCCCCTCCCCCACCCGCCACTCTGAACTTTGGAACAGGACCTCCATGATGCATCAAACTAACATTTTTCCATTTCCTACAGCAGCTATTAGGGCAGTTTTGTGCTATGGATGCAAGACAACGAAGAAATGTCCAAACTTATTCCACATTGGTGAAACTATTTAAAAGAGAAATTATGAAAGTTTGTTATATTTTGCCAGTGAGTACTTGGAAGGGGTTTAAGCTGTTCATTTAATTTTTATGGTCACTTTATAAAATGCCATTTTTTGAACAAGCATATTATTAATATTTCACATATACACCCCCGACTGTACACAGAAAACTCCATATTGGCTCCTTCAGCCACACCAGCTTTCCCAAGAACTCCTTATTCAATCTGTCCTACCTTTCAGGCTCTATCACCACAGAGAACACTCAAAGTAGTAGCTCACGCAAAGACAAAATGTTCCCAAGTTACGAATTATGTTATTGGCTTTCAGTGTATTTAGATTCTAATTACTTACATTTTAAATTCCTGTTTCAGTTTTCATGGAACCATACTTAGTAACTGATTAACATTTAGCACTAACCTTGGATTAAAAATTAGATAAGCTTCCAAACTAAAGTTATTTAACCATAAAATGCTTAACCTTCGTTATTGCAAACATGGAATGTCATATTATTGACTGCTCTCTTCATTCAAAGGAATGACAACACGTGGTATGGTATTTAGCCAGATGGACCAGGAAGGTCCCGTATTTGACACAAGGGCTGTGCAGTGGTGCTAATTATATCTTGCATTAAAATTAGAAAAACGTACCACAGCATTTCATAGAGTAAAAGAGAGCAAAACTCTGACAGTTGAGTCCTCTGTCTCTGATGGTGGCAGTGTGGAGAAGGGCACTGGGTAGGGTAGGGCAAAGTTAAAGGGATATGAAGATGATTGCGAAATCGCTGCATTGGCAAATATGGAGCCAGATTAGGCAGCAAGGATTGAAGTGATGGACAATCTGGACTTTGTGCATGACAGGATACAGGTGGTGGAATTTTACAGGCTGTAATTTATGGAAGGTGTAGCTTAGGTGGAGAAATAATGCCTGGAGGGGGATTAGGGTTTCAGTTGCAAGAATAGGTGAGGTTGCGAGCTGGAAGCAAGCAATCTTCGTTTTGGCCAGGTTATATACATTGAAACGTAGCTCAAGATGAAGCAGGACATCGAGATTGCACTCTAAGCGGCATGCTAGGAAAACGGAGTCAGTGACAGGACAACGTTTTTGGCAGAGAGGAATGCAATACCTTCAATTTTTCCAATAATCAATTGAAAGAAATTCTCACCCATGACTTCAATCAGAGAAGCAGTTTCACAGCACATAGCTAACGATGGCATCAAGGGAAGTGGTGCAGTGATACATTTGAATGTCAGCATACATGTGGAAACAGACCCCATGCCTACATTACGGTGCCAAAGGGCACATTGTAAATGCGGAAAATGAGAGGGGCCTTGTTGGGGTACTCACACAGAGAAGAAGTGTGGAGGGTAGTATTATCAACTGCGTTCATTTCCTACCAACACTAGAGTTCCAGGCCCATGAGGCCAATAATATAATTCAATTATAACACATTCTTAGTTTAACAAACATTCTGATCGAAACATGTAAGATTATGAGGGGGCCTGACAAGGTGGAAGCAGAGAGGATGTTTCCATTGATAGGGGAGACTAGAACTAGAATAAGGGGCCACCCATCTAAAACTGAGATGAGGAGAAATTTCTTCTTTGAGAGTTGTAAATCTGTGGAATTCGCTGCCTCAGAGCTGTGGAAGCTGGGACATTGAATAAATTTAAGAAAGAAATAGACAATTTCTTAAACGATAAGGGGATAAGGGGTTATGGGGAGCAGGCAGGGAAGTGGAGCTGAGTCCATGATCAGATCAGCCATGATCGTATCTTAGATCTGGTCCTGTGTAATGAGACAGGATTAATAAACAATCTCCTAGTAAAGGATTCCCTTGGAATGAGTGATCATAGCATGATTTGAGTTTCAAATTCAGATGGAGGGTGAGAAAGTTGGATCTCTAACCAATGTACTTAGCTTAAATAAAGGAGACTATTATGAAGGTATGAGGGCAGAGTTGGCTAAAGTGGACTGGGAAAACAGATTGAAGTGTAGGATGGTTGATGAACAGTCGTGTACATTTAAAGAGATATTTCACAACTCAAGAAAAATATATTCCAGTAAGGAGGAAAGGGTGCAAGAGAAAAGAAAGCCATCCGTGGCTAACTAAAAGAAATAAAGGGCAGTATCCGATTAAAAACAAGGGCATACAAAGTAGCCAAAACTAGTGGGAGGACAGAAGATTGGGAAGCTTTTAAAAGCCAGCAAAGAATGACTTAAAAAATGATTAAGGGAAGATAGACTATGAAAGTACACTCGCACAAAATATAAAAACAGATAGCAAGAGTTTCAAAAGGTATATAAAAAGAAAAAGAGTGGCTAAAGTAAATGTTGGTTCCTTAGAGGACGAGACCGGGGAATTAGTAATGGGGAATATGCATATGGCAGAAACTCTAAACAGGTATTTACGGTAGAGGACACTAACAATATTCCAACAGTAGATAGTCAAGGGGTTATGGGGGGGGGGGGGGGGGGGGAGGAGCTTAACAATCACAATCACGAAGGAGGTGATACTCAGTAAGATAATGAGACTAAAGGCAAATAAATCCCCTGGACCTGATGGCTTGCATCCTTGGGTCTTAAGAGAAGTAGCGGCAGGGATTGTGGATGCATTGGTTGTAATTTACCAAAATTTCCTGGATTCTGGGGAGGTCCCAGCAGAATAGAAAACTGCAAATGTAACGCCCCTATTTGAAAAAGGAGGCAGACAAAAAGCAGGAAACTATGGGGCCAAGTTTCGGCCTGAGTCACTCCTGTTTTTTTGGAGCAACTGGTTTAGAATGGAGTATCTTAGAAATTGCAATTCTCGGCATTTAGTTTGCTCCAGTTCTAGTCAGTTAGAACAGTTTCAGTTTGGAACAGAATTTTTTTTTTTTATAAAGGGGGTGTGTCCGGCCACTTACGCCCGTTTTAAAAGTTTAGGCAGTGAAAACTTACTCCAAACTAACTTAGAATGGAGTAAGTGTAGATTTTTGTACGCTCAGAAAAACCTTGCCTACACTTAGAAAATCAGGCATAGGTTACAAATCAGGCGTAGGAAATGGGGGGGGGGGGTTTAAAGGGAAGTTTACAAACATTAAAGACTTGAGTTTTACAAAAAGAGCCATCATCAATAATAAATGGTAAGTACATCAATAAATCAACCAATAAATCAATCAAAAAAATCAATAAAAAATATTTTATTTTTAAAAAATCAATAAAACATTTTCTACTTACTAACTGCAGCAACGGGAGTCCTGCAACAGCGTGCTGGGACGCCCCCGTGTGTCTCTGTCAGTGTCTCGATCTCTGTGTGTGTGTCTCTCTCTCACTCTGTCTGTCAGTGTCTGTTTCTGACAGCAAGGGGTGGAGGGGTAGAGAAGGGAGGGAGGGGAGGGAAGGGAAGAGAGAAGGGAGGGAGGGGAGGGAAGGGAAGAGAGAAGGGAGGGAGGGGAGGGAAGGGAAGAGAGAAGGGAGGGAGGGGAGGGAAGGGAAGAGAGAAGGGAGGGAGGGGAGGGAAGGGAAGAGAGAAGGGAGGGAGGGGAGGGAAGGGAAGAGAGAAGGGAGGGAGGGGAGGGAAGGGAAGAGAGAAGGGAGGGAGGGGAGGGAAGGGAAGAGAGAAGGGAGGGAGGGGAGGGAAGGGAAGAGAGAAGGGAGGGAGGGGAGGGAAGGGAAGAGAGAAGGGAGGGAGGGGAGGGAAGGGAAGAGAGAAGGGAGGGAGGGGAGGGAAGGGAAGAGAGAAGGGAGGGAGGGGAGGGAAGGGAAGAGAGAAGGGAGGGAGGGGAAGAGAGAAGGGAGGGAGGGGAGGGAAGGGAAGAGAGAAGGGAGGGAGGGGAGGGAAGGGAAGAGAGAAGGGAGGGAGGGGAGGGAAGGGAAGAGAGAAGGGAGGGAGGGGAGGAGGAGGAGGGAGAGGGAAGGGAAGAGAGAAGGGAGGGAGGGGAGGGAAGGGAAGAGAGAAGGGAGGGAGGGGAGGGAAGGGAAGAGAGAAGGGAGGGAGGGGAGGGAGGGGAGGGAAGAGAGAAGGGAGGGAGGGGAGGGAGGGGAGGGAAGAGAGAAGGGAGGGAGGGAGGGAGGGGAGGGAAGAGAGAAGGGAGGGAGGGGAGGGAGGGGAGGGAAGAGAGAAGGGAGGGAGGGGAGGGAGGGAGGGAAGAGAGAAGGGAGGGAGGGGAGGGAGGGGAGGGAAGAGAGAAGGGAGGGAGGGGAGGGAGGGGAGGGAAGAGAGAAGGGAGGGAGGGGAGGGAAGAGAGAAGGGAGGGAGGGAGAGAGAGGGAGGGAGGGAGAGAAGGGAGGGAGGGGAGGGAAGAGAGAAGGGAGGGAGGGGAGGGAAGAGAGAAGGGAGGGAGGGGAGGGAAGAGAGAAGGGAGGGAGGGGAGGGAAGAGAGAAGGGAGGGAGGG